>NW_026516687.1:442500-487863 GCF_025766255.1 Zychaea mexicana | reverse complement strand
GCGTCTGAGTATGGGGACAATTGTCGAAAAGCAAATGGAGAAAGTTGCAGCGATATGCAATCATGAACAGTAAGTAATGATAGTGTTTTCTTCTACTACGCTATAACCTTATGCTCGGTATATCTTAACTTTGCTTTGCATTTGTTTAGCTTATCTCACTCGCTCATTTTGGATCCACAAGACAATGTTTGGGCCCTTGTCTTCACTGAGAAGGAGATCCAAGAAATAAAAAGTCATCAAGCACCGAAGCTGAAGACCATGCCTGATGAAATGAATGAATACATTGCCAAATATAAAGGTTTAGTAAGTTGGCCACGATCAACTTCATTCTCAGGGGACCGGTTGAGGTTATAATGATTATGCTCTGATTTATTGTACTAGTTGGACGAATAGTCACAATAAGTTGGTGTAACCAAAATAATTTTCATAAAATTAAATTATGTATGTCTTGGCATGCATATATTTAAAAATTTTAAAAAATAAAAATTGAATTTTTTTATTATATAAAAATAACACTTCATAATATTAAACATGAACAACACAATCACATTCAACAATGACAAAATCGTTCTTGATACCAATAAATTAAGTATATTTTTAAATAATAATAATATAAATATTAAAGAATTTCACTGCGCTCGTAGGGAGGTATCCATAAGTTTGAAGTAATGGATTTTCTTGTGGATATACTATAATCCATAAGAAAATCCATAACTTTTAAACTTATGGATACCTTACTTGCAACTTTTCTTCCGTGAAAATCCATAAGTTTGAAGTTATGGATACCTCGAGTTAGTTTCTAGTAGGATTTGGGGGGTATAGGCACAATAGGATGCATGTCTGCTGCACCTGCAGTCTATGTGGATCAATTTTAATTCTGTCTGTTTGCCGCTCATTTGGGATCGTACAGGAGCAACACCGATAAAACTATTTTAAAATATTCTATATTCATCTGCAGTATCAATGGGCAACGTAAAATACGATGGGGTCCAGTATTACAAAAATTATGACGATTATTTGCAGGATGGCGATAAAATAGCAGAAAGCATGTATGCGGTATTAAAAACGATGGATTTTATTCAAAAACAATAGCGCGATATGGTGTGCAGCAATCACAGTATTAAAAACTACGGAATAACTATGTCTATTCTAGTGCTAACGAAAGAGAACGGAAGCAAAATAAAAGGCTTTGAGAAAGGCACGGCGTAGTAGAGAAGAGCAGGTAAGGACATCAAAGCATCGTCTACTAAAGTAGAGTATAGGATAGAAAGCAATCAATTATTAACAAAGCAGTGCTTGTTCAAAAGAAATAACAAAAGTAAAAACACCCCCGAATGTACTTACAATGATGACTCCCGGATGAGATGAGATCTACAGAGCTGGGGTATACAAATAATATGAGATCGCTGCAGTTTGCAATGTCGACTAGGCAATATGAGAAAAAGATATAAAATACTTACCAAGGCTTGCTACAACAGCGCTTGAATCGTAAGCGGTGTCTCTAGATAACAAAGTGAATGTTTGTTTAAAAGCGAGTTGGGAAGTCATTCGATAGTAGGAGAGGAGATATAAGATAAAATACCTTACACTGTATTGCCGGCGGGAGTGTTTGAGAAGAGAAATAGAAAAGAAAATGGAAAGAAAGAGGATAATTATGAACTTCAAGTCAATGCTACTTTATATACTCCCCATTTATGCTAGCCAAATGCACAATATTAAGGAGGGGAGCTACATAGATCAGCCTACAGATACAGATAAATAAATGCTGTAAAAGACGTGTTTTTTTTCTTCCTTGCTATTTCACCGCACATACTCTTCTTGTCTTTTTTTTTGCAAACGTAAATACTGGTCATTCATTAGTGTCTTTATAGTCCATAAAATGTTGCTTACTATTAATGTTATAGATGTCTTCTTCAAACAACAACAATACCAGTAATATCATCAACGACCGTCGTGCCCAGCACCAGTTGCGCGTGGCGGAATCGCAAGATCGCTTGTCTCTCGCTTCTGTTCTTGATTCCAACAGGAAGCTCCAAGCCGAGATGACAACCGTCAAAAATCAAATTACGGGTTTGACGAGCGTCATTGACGCTATACAACAACAGCAACATACAACTGCTACACCAATCGTTGCTAACGGCCAGCAGCAGCCGGTGTCTTCTTCCGTGACACAGGGAGATGCCAGTGCAAGAGTGACTGTAATAAAAGAAAATAAAGCTTCTTATTATTGTCTTTTAACTATGTTATATTTCTATGGTAGGCGGCTATCCATTCATGCGTCGCCAGTTTTCCCGAATGTGATCGCTGGAATTTCGAGAACAGCTTCAGACATCGGGATAACCAGATAGTTACGACAGCTGTATTGGGCTTCGTTGCTTCGAACCCGAGAACGAGTGGGTTGCTCAGCGACATGGATGTTCGCAACAGAGTGAGAGCGTACTTCAATACGCTACGCACCAAGTCGCGCACCACTGAGGCGACAGCTGCTCGACGTGGTGTGGAAATCAGGCGGTATTCGCGAGTCTACAAAGTTAGTGCGCAAAGGGCGAGTGTATGTTCAAGTGCTTTCTGACGTAAATATTAACGCTCAATCACGTATAGAAATTGAAGACTCGCATTGCCACACGCCAGCGCCATGCAGAGGATCTGGAATCGCGCTTCCCTGGATGCGAGCGTCTCCTTCGGAGAGAATGTATGTCGCCGGAGATGAGTGACGATGAAGAGGGAGGACGAGGACGAGTGTTGCGACGTTTGGTGCCTGCCTTGAGATCGAGCACGGTATTTCATTATTCAAGATACTCACGAAAATCCAGTGTTGTGAAGTATCGGAATAGTTGCTAATATTATAGCGATACTTTGCATAGGCCAATGAGTTCTTCGACGATTTGGACGCGAAGTCCAAAGCCGATGCCGCGACCGGGACAAGAAGGCCCAACGGGGAGTACACCAGACTCCTGATCCCAGGCAGTGACGTCCAGATCGAGCAAGACGTGCTCAACACTTTGCCCGACTGGGCGAAATAAAATTCTTTTTTTTATCGCAATCTTTATTTTTTTCTACAAAAACACTTTCCTAGCAAGCGGTATCACTATGACTCTTGCAGTATTGGCAATTCTTTGCGAGCCGAACTTGACAATGGCCACCTGCGAGTGAATCCGGTGGATAGGCAAGATGGAGTCAGTTCCTTCTGCCATAAAACTGCTCAACCACTCTTCCAGGCCCTCATCTTCGAAGCGTTGCTGCCTTGCTGCTGCGCGATACCAACGGACGAAGGCAAATGAGTGCGTCTTCTGTCTGCCATCAACGAGGAGATTGTGCTTGAAAAAAAATTGGACTTGGCCGGTCCACGCAACGACTCCATTACCCTGAATAAACAAGGCTTGAATGTAGGACCCACGCAAAGATCTCGAAGTTGCTGAGCGGTAAGTCTGTCCGAAAATCTCGATTGCTCGAAATGTTTCCACCCCGTCGTGCACTATGAGTGTGTGAGGATGGATCGGTCGTTGACCAGACTGGGCGCTGATGACGGTATTTTGATCATAATGTTGCTGATAGAAGCTGACGAGCAGGTTTACGCGATCATCTGGCAGCCGTGTTGTTTTTCCACTTGTCATGGAACTGATCGTGTCAGGGGGCAACGGCTCGCTACCATCCACGTCGATATCCGTGTCTAAGGATAATTGAACGAAAGCATACGGGTCGAATGGCGTGTCATTGCTGGTGTATGAGACGAGGGAGGATACATATTGACCGGCCATTCGTACAAGCATCCTGAGCTGTTGTGGTAGCTGAGCAAAGCGGTGAGCCTCGTTCGTCACGAAATCAAGAGCACCGGCCTTCTCGATGAATCGCTTCATGAAGGTTACCTCGAAAGAGTCCTTCTGGTTCGTGTACGCGTCCTTCAAGAAACCGTTGTATCGCTCGAAGCTGAACAACCAATGTGCGTAGACCGGCCCGAAGTCTTCGATGGTGGTACGTAAATGCAAGTGCAAATGCATGTTGGGCGTAACAAAATCAGGACCGTATAATGCTGCACAACCACATATGAAACGCTCGAATAAAATGTGAGCTTGGTCGAGACGCTCATATGTGGCCGTGGTTTGGACAATGTGGCGGCACGCAGCGACGAAAAGCATCCAGTTCGCCATGTGATCAGGAGGGAGGATGGGTTTGAGGACAAATGCGGAGTAGACGAGCGTCCATGTCTTCCAGTCCTCAGCCGTCATGAAGCCAAACTTGCGCTGGATCTTGCGCTTCAGGGTAGGCATTCCAGGCGGCAACACAATCCCGTCAGCGCGCTCTTGCATAACCTCATAGTCAGCTTCACGGAAATAACCAAAAGTCCTCCATCCAGACACCATCCGAGCGGCAGTCCCCAGAAACAAATTGTGCATCACATCAATAAGTACGGACGAGACTGGATCAAAGTAGTGAAGACGATGGAGCTGCGACCAGCGCGTCCCTGTCTCACGCTCGACGTTGTACCGTGCTCTTGGTGTTGTTGCTGCTAGCCATTGCTGCGCGTCGCGTAGGTTACCCTCCTTTGTCCGCAGGTCCGAGGACGGAATTTGGTGACCTGAATAATCCAGCTTTGTAGTGCCTGGAAAAACGACAAACTCGCGCGTGCATTTGCTACATGCTCGCGTACTGGCATGCGAGGTGAAACCACCAACCTTCCGAGCAGCAGGTATATCGCAGGTAACGTTAAGCAGAGCTGCGCGAATCCGTGTGCCTTGTGGTTCTTGGAATGTGCTCATTTCAATGCCATCGTACAGAGCAATGAGATCGTCGACTAATGGCTCAAGGTAGTGGTTCATCTCATAGGTCTTCGGCTCACTTGGTCCAGGCATAACACCTACAAGTATGACGTTCTCAACTTTTTGGCGGTCGGCACGAGGGAGGTTGTTGATGGTGATGTAAATGGCGCCACACGAGTAACCGGTGTCAAAAGGCGCAAGCCAATCGACGTTAAGTGTCAGCATCAACGAGCGTGGGTCTTCAACAAAGGTGGTATTGTTGGAATCCTGGAGACTGACCCATTTCATGCCATCGTACACATCGCCGAGATCTCCTGCTCTTGGAATCCGACGATTTCGCCACCCAAGGATTTTGTCCTCGAAACCTTGACGCATGAAGAACCTTTTCAGGGCTTGTTGTAAGGGATGGTAAGTATATTCTTTAATAGGGGAGCGACGGTTGTTGGTGGTTGTTTTAAATAGAGGTGTATTGCAAGAATCTCCGTCGATTATGCTGCTTGGCTTGGTGCATCGCTCGTGCAACGTTGGTGACGGCAGATATATGGCGTGGCATTTGCTGCAGGCAACATATTTTCGCAGATCCTGTGTCAACCGGTTAAAGCCAATAGCTTGTCGTATCCCAGCAATTGTAGACGGAATAATGGTGTTTTCGGGGAGGATGTGAAGGCCGGCGAACAAGGTTATGATGAATGTGATCAGCATGGATGCGACACGCTCGGATAGGTGGTGGAGTTGGAATAAACAAATGAAGATGAAGACGAATATCAATGGTTGTGGGACGGAATCGAGCGGGTTTGTTGCGGCTAGGATTGTTGGCGGTTCATCTATTGCATAGCAGTTATTAACCCTGATATTTTTTCCACATTATTTCTAGCACCATTACTACCACTAACCTGCTGTATCATCTTCGACTACATTATCGAATTCGACGTCGTCAGCCTGGTACATCAATTCATCGTCATCTCTTTCTTGATCCGCTACTGGTTGGTCACCTCCAAATGATTCATACGGCAAGGTTACACCGGAATCCGCCGCAGCTTCAACAACTAGATTCCAACAAGGAACACACAATCAGTTCAACAAAGCGCAACACAGTGCAACATCGCAACTCACAATCAATATCATCAACAAAATTACCATCATCAAATACGTCGGCGTTATGATCAGGCAGCTGTGGATCATCGACTTCCATCTGCATATCGCCCCCATCCACCATCGGTAGAGTTTGATCTACATATGGCGGATCAGTATAATGCAACATTTGATACGAGCGTAAAAACTATTCTGTGAAAGCTCTGCTACCGTACCGTTGAATTCCTGCTGTAAATTATACTGTTCGTCAGCCCTGACATGATCAGTATACGCTCTCAGAGTGACTCGACGGTATCCCTCCGGATGTGCCCGACAATTTTGACAAAAGCATAACATGAACTCGCCGTTCAAGTTGGACATCGTCAAGGAAACAAGGGTACGTGAAGAATATCAGTGGTGGTGTAATAAGTCTGTTGCTTTCTTCGCTCTCTTTTATATCTTTTTCTAACAATCAATTCTTTATCTATATTATAGCACTCATCGTTACGGTGCAGACGCATCAGACTACTTCATTATTATTTTAATTTGCACATTGGCGCTACGCGCATGTTTTCGACCACGTTATTGATTGTTCCTCAGGAAATATCTTGGCGCCACGAGCGCATGATAACAGCGGTATCAACATCACTACTTATTTTTTTATTTATATTAATATAAGCTTCTTGGCAGTATGCGCACGTTGCTAACCACCAATTTATCGATCCTTTCTCAAGAAGCATCTTGGCGACATAAGCACATGATAATACCAAACGTTTTTTTTCTACGTATGAACGTTACTGATCACTTTTAATTATTGTTAATTTAGGCATGAGCACATGTTGCTAGCAAACAAAAGATCGTGGCAGCACAAATACACCATCGAGCAATCGGGTGCCCATATACGTTACTATCCAACGTCCTTCTCTGCGTCGCGTGCTGTTATTAACGAAGTATTCGGTATGTCTTTACATCAGATTATTTATAGAAAAGGAGTCTGTAATAAAATATCAAATGAAATATTTGTATCTGATTTTCGAGGCTACGTGAGCGCATAAGGTTGAGTAGCCTTTTTCTGATAAACCAAAACATTTCTCTCTACTGGTGCCTCGTGAAAAGGTTGTCTTTCATTTCTTCCTTCACGCACTCTTCCTCCCAAATCGATGCGCCGTCTCTTCGTATTGCCTTTCAGACGGCACCATTTCGATCCAATTCACTTTCTCACATTCTGTTAATCAGCGACGCACAACCATTCTAATTCCGTTACTGGCAACTTCCGATTACACCATTCAGAAAGAAAGCTGCAAAAGTCAATGTGCTAATTACCAACTTTTAACTCAAAATTTGAGGTCTTACGAACTCTGCAAGTTTAACGTTAAAATCGCCTGGCAAAAATAGTGGTGGTAATGAAAAATGACCCCATCTACCATTTACTTTCAGATAAAAATGCTCTTCTATTTTGCAAATGTGCGGCGTCTTCGTTACTTTGGTACTACTTCCTGCTTTGCATATCAGGTGCTGGACTTCTCTCTTGGCCCTGTTCTACAGCATAATGTTTCTTGTAACAGAATAAAATAAAAGTATTTGCAGCTGCTTCCATATATGTTGCCCATCGCTTGACTACTTTATGTTCTTTTTCTTTTTTGATGTGTCCCCTTAATATAAAAGTGGAAGGAGTGCCCGCTTCCTTTGAGCAGGTCATTTCAACAATAAGTCAATAGCGGCAGCTTTTGTATAAACGGTTGAACGATGACTATGCTATCCGGACTCTCTTCAGAAGCGGCTTTTCTTTATTTTCTTTTTTCTTTTATTGCTTAGCATGTTGCAAAATCATACTCCTTGAGTACGTCTGCTGCAGCAACTATGAAAAAACCCGCCCAGATTGAAATCCGTGTCCCCACTCCAATCAATATTATTGCAACCCTTAACCGCTTTTTCTCCTCCTGTGACCCCTTTGCTTGATAAAAAGTATACATTCCCTGAACAGGTACCCCTAATATACTGTCGAGACCTTTGCATCTGGCAAGAGCTTTTTCTTTATTAGCTTGTGGTGGCACCCCCAATTTTGAATGAAGCTGCCTTGAAGTTGCTGCTTTTCCACTTGTAACCTTCATGCTTCACATAGATGTCTACCCCCATATATTGGAAAATATCTTGTATTTTTTAATTTTTTACTTGCAGCCCTTCTGTCCCCCCTTCAAAACTTTGGGGTACTGGCTTCCCCTATCTCCCAACTTCAATTTATTGAAAATCCATAACTTTGAAAAGTTATGGATACCTCTCTACGGGCGCAGTGTGCCGGATCAGGTCTACATATCTTTTGCCTCGATGTTTGCCGATCTGGCTATGGGCAGTGTGACCTGTGACGATACCATTGTAAAACTCATTGTAGAAGGTGCTGGTTTTGATTATGGACCACGCCGTCTTTTACGAGGCATTGCGAACCTATAAGTGACCAAGAAATATGTTGAAATCGTAACAAATGACATACATTTATCTCACCTGTAGCATACAAAAATTACCATCGACACCGGTGAATGTTAAAAACACAAGTGAAACTGCCTTGTGGAGTACCTATTTTGATCCTATCCTCTCGACACTGCTGTCTGACCCTACTCGAAATATGCACTTGCAATGGAGTAACTCGGCGCCAACTGAACGCGGAAGTGCTCGCCTAATGCTGCCATTTACCACAAGCAGCAAGGATCCTTTGTGGGCTCCAGAGGGTATGGGGAGGCAGAACCAGAAGGCACCTCAATGCACGACATTTCTGTCGACTTCTTAAGACTGGCAGTGTTTTGCAAAAACTCCATTAATGTTTCCTTGCTGGACTCCACCCTTGCTTTTCAGATTAACAGTAAATTTGACACCATTTACTCCCTTTTTATTGGATGTCTTACCACTTGCTTTTTATTTTGCTAGATTTCACCATTACATTTTACCTACAACAGTTGACTGTCAGGGGCATTTATGCTTTGTTCGAAATCGCTCGTATTACATTCCCTCATTCCTTAGAAGGCATTCCTGCATTTTTCAACTTACGCAACATTCGTCTCCTCTTGGCCGTAAATAAGGTCTTTTGGTATAAGTGTGTTGTCTCTAACAAGCCAGCCACGATTGCCTATCGATATTGCCAAACTATACTGAATTGGCAGAAAAATTTCACAATGCAACAAGATTCCCAACGTACCCCATCATTGTGAATTGAGCAATGATTGAATCATACACAAACATTCATACCTACCCCTGTTTTTTTTAAAGCTTATTTTTTCTTTCCTTTTTCTTTTTAAATTTTCTCATTAAACATTGAGAATGAGTGTTGCATTGAAATCTTTGTCCACTCAATAGTACTCGAGTCACATATTAACGACATCACCATACCATAATGTTGATCCCAGCATTGATGTTCGACGACACCTCTCGTCGAAATATAACTTATAGTTAAAGGATAATAAGATATTTATAGGTCATTAAAAAATTATAATATTTTTTAATGTTATAAGTTTAAAAATTAATAACTATATTTATAAATATAGTTTGTTAATTTTGTAATTCTTAATGAAATTTGTAATCATTAAATATTTTTGTAATCTTTATGAACATAAAGATTTCATAAATATAAAATAGGGGTGGTTGAGAAACTTGCTTTCGAAACGTGTGGGGCTAGATAATGAGATTTAGACCAATAACAAAAACATTTATGTTTTGTTATTATAAGAGAGAACAAATACTATGATTTGTTCCTCGTCTTCAGTTCCTGCTCGATTGCCTCAACGTTCTTTGCACACCTGCGATACTCAACTTTTTTTTTTGTGTTTTTACTTATTATTATAAATTGTTCAAGGAAACTGAACGTTATATCATAATGGCTCTCCGTTGCAACAGCTATCTAAACATTTATGAGAATGAGAAACAAATCCTTCAAAATCACTCAATTCTAAACACTTTGATGCCTCACTGATTCGTGTCATCAACGTCTCGCTTTCCAAGAACCTGTTGCGTTTAACTTTACTCTTGAGAACAGACCAAAACTGTTCAATAGGATTGAGTTCAGGCGAGTATGATGGAAGATAAGCACATCGATATCCTCTAGACTCAATATACCGAGAAATATCTTCGGCTTTATGAATAGGAGCATTATCCATGACCACATAATGACCTTTCATGTGCTGATACTTATCTATCTCATCTATTGTAGCCTTGCGAAAACCAAGATAATGACCAGTGATAGTTCCTCTGCTAATAATTTCAGAAGCATTTGTTCGCTTTTATTTTCTGGTCGAAACCTGTAGAAGTCTTAAGCTGCATTTAATCAGACCAGATGCAGAGATTGCACCCAGGATAGTAGTCGTTTTTGCTCTTGTTTTTGGGACAGTTACCACAGCAGTAGATCCTTTTTTTGACCACGCCATACTACGCTTTATGTTAATATAGAAGGCAGACTCATCAAGAAAAGCACAATTTTTTCTAAAATCCATGTCTGTCTCATCCCATTTGCGTATCCAGTCAAACCGCTCTTGGATCTTGGGTTCACTGTTCCTATCAACGGGTTGAAACTTGGCTTTTTTCAAAGATAAGTTGCATTCATTCTTCATAAACCGATAAAGTGTTGTCTTAGATACTTGGATTCCTTCAAATCTTTGACGTAATTTTTCCATCAATTGCTCAAGAACTATTGATGGATCCTCATCAACCCATTCTAAAATAATTCTCTTATGCTCATCGTTGAGAATGCAAGGACGACCAGAGCTTTTACCCTTTTTAAATATGCCGTCAGGATCTTTTTCATACTGCAGCGCCCACCTTTGCGCCGAGCGAACATGAATTCCCAACTGCTTTTCAGCAGCTGACGCACTCAAAACCTTCTCGAACATCAGTTTGAAGAATCTTACTTTGTCCTGATCCGTATAGACTGTGTAATCTCGTTTTGTAACTGATTCTTTCATATGAACGTCCTTACTCTGTACTTCGTCCACATGTACAACAACAGGCTCATAGTTGTGTACATGATGAAGAGTGTGCAAATAATCAGTGTGAGAACTGATTGTTTGAAGGGTGTACATTTCTTCATCAACAACATAATCCATGGGTTCAGGGCAGCTATGCTCATCAACAACATGGCCCTGTCCATCTTCATAAAAAAATTAACCATTCATAATTTGTAGTATAGTGAAAGAGAAAAGAGGTTTGACCTCAACGAGGCGTTGTGCTTTTATAGTGATGGCTTTACTAAGCTTTTTTGTGCGACAACTTTTTCCTCTGTGAAACGACTTTCAATTTGTCATCATCCGAATTGATTTCTGGCCAAATACGACTTCTATTTTTGTCAACCTCTGACTTCCTTTTCCGTAGCACACGACTTTGATTTCGAAAAAGAGTGTACCAACGCAAAGTTTTGAAAAACTAAAGCATATATATCTGCTATTGCTTAGTCCGGGAAAACGTTTAGCCGTCGGGAAAACCAATTACCCGTCTATTTCCTTTTTAGGAAGTCACGTGATCTAAGCCTCTTAGCAAGCCCCGGGAAAACGTTTAGCCGTCAGGAAAACCAATCACCCAGCTATTTCCTTTTTAGGAAGTCACGTAATCTAAGCCTCTTAGGGTACTCTCAAGCAACGTGAGTCAACGTCGACATACCCTAGAAATAGTAATAGTACGTTGTTCGGGAGTCAAATAAAAGTGATACAATGAATATAGGATTTTTTTATGTAATTTATATCATATCCGTGATAAGGAAATGAACAGCAAAACTGCCGTATCAACCCCTTGGTTGACACAGCACTCCCAAAAAGGATATCGTCTTGGATCTTTTGTTACACGTCCATGCGACTGAGAAAATATTACTTTGATATTTAATTATCTATCAAGCAATACCCGGGAGGGTCAAGTATACCATTTTACATAATATTAGATATACCAACTTGTTGTTTAGACGGAACCCACCGTGCGAAAAGTCCAATATCAAGGGCTTTTGAAAGACCTTGATATTTATATATAAAGAGGCAAGGCGGGCCTCTATAGAAGTTAGGGATTTTTGGAGATTGGATGCGGTAGTTATGCATGAAGTATTCTGTTTATGTATGTAAATTTACTATATTGGTACAAAAAGTTCCCAGTATATGCAATAGCTGCAAGAACAGAACTTCATGTTAGTTACTCGACTACTACATCGGATGAAGCACTCCGAGTGTATGCTTTGGCTAAAAAGAGAAGTCTTTTATGAGTTTTCTTTCACATACACCAGTATGCACCATTTGATGTATCTAAAAAATGACTGGTCTCACACTACTACTATTCTGCATTATCTTCATAATCCCCCTACAAACCCTTGCATCAGAAGATCATATGTACTTTATATAGTACTGTCTTACAAACATATATAGAGTAGCCAAAAATGCTGCTCTTGTATACATAATTGATATCATGCTGAAACCAATTGGATCTAAAAAAAGATGTTATGATGCATTTTATATATACAAACATTCTCATCGCATATTACAAGGCAGCACATGTTTTACGATGCTGATTGAATATGTTTATTTTTCATACTGTTGTAAATGACAATTGCAATCAAGATGAGGTTCATAAAAGTAAAAGTATGGTAATAAAGTTGCACAATATAGAATGCGTTGAGGGAGTAATCAACGGTCTCAGTTAATCCTCTTCTCTGCATATATACTTAGACTGCTTCCATACATTATTTCTTACACTTCCTTTTTTTCTGCATGGCCTGTTACTTTTCACTATGGTCCTGGCTTTTGCACAGGCCACTACTTTCTACAACGCTTTAATATTCAGTACTAAGGGAACGCCAAGTGGATACAGCTTCGTCATGCCTTCATAACCTCAGGTGTAAGGTGGTAGGTAAAGTTGGTGTACAGAAAGATGGATGAAGTATCAGTCGGTGGAATTGACATGCTACTTGCATAATCTGTTACAAATGTTTCTATCAGATTTTGTGAGTATGCATGTAATGAGTACTTTTTGAAGGTTTTTTTCTTTGGTTCACTCCCTTTCTCTTCCTCCTCCTTCTTCGATTTTTATTTACGGTCCTGTTGGAAGGTGATCCTCTTGGCTTTTATCCTTTCCTTACATTTCCTACAACCTATATTGCTAATACTAGTGCACGCCTTCACTATACCATTTCCTACAACAAAGTTCGTACTTTATGCCTTTTGAAGCTGCCGTCGCTGCCAAATGTTATATACTAGCTAGAGGAGTGTAAGTTTCTCTTTTTTTCTATTATAACTACTAGCGGTCCTTCCTCGCTTCGCTCGGATGAATGAGCCCCTCCGCTTCGCTCCGTATCATTCAACGGAAACGCGTCGCAAGGGGGTTCCCCCCTTGACCCCTAAGTGGGGGGCAAGCCCCCCAAACCCCCTGTCAAGCGAGGTTGGATCAATGTTTTGGTATTAGATGCTTATTGTCTGTTTTCAAAAACAAAAGCAAGATCATTGTGCAGTGAGAAGTAGTCTATCATAGAAAGTCATCAAAGTTGGATACTTAACTATCTCCAGTTTAGAATGCAATGCGAAAAGAAGTGTTGACAAAGATGATGTAGTGATATTGATAAAAAGAGATAGGCAAAAAAGAGAATAGGCAATATAAAAAAGAGAATAGGCATATAAAAAAGAGAATAGGCGATGTAGAAAAAGAGAATGGCGATGTAAAAATAGAGTAGGTGACAAAAAGAATTATAGAAGAACTTCGTGAAAAACAACATTTCTTGTGCTTTGGCCTTGCTGACCCGCGATACGTGAGTTCTCAGGATCTAACATGATTCTGATGGATGAAGGGGTGCGGACGCGCGACATGGCTACATAGAGTAGACCATGCGTGAATGGAGGTTCAGGCAAGTAGAGGCCGACAGTGTTGAAAGTTTGACCCTATGCCTTATTGATGGTCATAGCGAATGCCAGGCGAACAGGGAATTGGGTGCGTTTGAAGAGAATGGGGAGCGTGTTTGCGATGGTGTGAGTGTTATGCGAGGGATCAAGACAATGTTGCCAGCATGAGGTCCAGTGGCTATTTCAGCTTCAAGTACATATCTTTGAAAAGAGCGTACAATCAGCCGTGTCCCGTTGCAGAGACCACTTTGGGTGTGCAAGTTTCTCAAAAGCATGACTGGGCAACCGACTTTGAGTTTTAGCAAATGCGGAGGGAGGTCGGATGGATTCATGGAATTGAGCAGCTCTGGTGGGTATGTGATTTGATCCTCTGGATCATCCACAGTATCTGCGCTCGGAATTCCTGGATAGTGCCTGGGAAATGGTCGAGTATCAGATCGTTGATTGCTGAAACGTCGACATTTTTTGGAGTAGAATGGAGCGACTGATGAGGTAATCGCGATCCACGTGTGGTGCGTCAAGGCTGCCGTAAATGGCTTCGATGAGCTCGTACGTGTTGTAACGTGGCATGAGCATTCGTTCTGGAAGCCGGACTCTATCATCAGTGGTTGGCACCAACAGCTCAGCACCATCACCAATGCGAAGTAAATACTGAGCAAACTCGCGAAGCTCATTTGCATCATTAGTGTTGGCAGCTTGCTGGACGCGCATGTTGGTTTCAAGGTGGTGGATGGTGACGCTGGGCCAAATGGATGAACGATTTAAGCACTGCTGTACGATCTGCGAGCGCGACGCATTTGGTATCACAGGAAGGACCTATTATTAAATACTTTACTGTGAGTACTACCGCTTAATAGTAAAAAACATGCAAAGTAGAAGAGAGGATACAATGTTGGATACCTGGCGAAAGTCACCACCAAAGACCATGATCTTTCCACCAAACGGAACATCGGCAAGCACGGGATCGTCATGTCTCATGAGATCCTGGATACTCCTGTTTACAGTCTCAATGACGCTTTTACTGATCATGGATGCTTCATCCCAGATGATCAATCTTGCCAAACGTATAAGCTGCGCGGTATCGGAGCGTGGGGTAAAGCTACACACTGTTGTTTCGTTGACCTCTAAAGGTATTTTGAACGTTGAGTGTGCAGTTCGTCCACCATCGAGTAACAAAGCGGCAGTACCACTTGTAGCTACAGCGAGCGCAATATCTCCGCCACGACGAACATGTTGGAGGAGTGCATTGAAAAGATATGTCTTTCCAGTACCACCAGGGCCATCCACGAAATGCACCTTTGGCTGATTTGCCGCTTGGCGTAAAGATGCATTGACTGCATTAAAGACAGATTGCTGATGCTCGTTAAATTCTTGTTGAGGAGCAGGCATCAGGGCAAGTCGTTCCACAAGTCGACGGTGCTCACGAATCAACAAAGGCTCATTGTTGGCATAATTGTTTGGGTTGGCTGGAAGCACAAACCCATCAAATTCAAGAAGCGATCTTGACAATCCAGAGAGCACCAATTCAATATCCAAAAGGCCTTGGTCATAAATGGCATCCGTGATGGGCAAATTTGGATCGTTTAAATCTTGGCGGGCTGTGTACAGAAAGTCTTCAACCATGCTATCGCGGTGACGAAGCCATAAATCATGTGGATCTTCGGGTTGACAGAAAGCCACAATGACTGCGAATAGCTGACGAAGAGCATGGGGGCGTTGATACGTTTGAGCTTGATCAAGGCATTGATGCCATTCTTCTTGCCCCATCAACAGGCCACGTCTTCGTGCTGCTGCCTGGAATGATGGCATCAGTACACCATCTACTGTCCGCAAAAATTCAAAGCTGGTGGCACCGGCAACATGATACAGCAAAAGTCGAAGATGAAATTTCTCAACTTCGTGGGGGGAAACAACATAGACACGACCGATTGTACCACCAAAACCTCGTTCACGTATTTTCCAGCGACGTGTGCGCTGAACAAATACAAAGTGCTCCGGGAAATTGACGTAAAGAAGGTCAGAGGCAATGGCGTCGTCTGGGTTCTCTTGGTTGTACTGAAACCATGCTGTCAAAGTTGTTTCATGCGCACGGCCTTCGATTACGTTTCCCGGAGTATCATCCTCATCGAAATGAACAGTTTGTTCATCTTCCAAGTGGACGGCCAAACGCTGGTGCGCAGGAAATTCTTGGTGAAGGGAGAACGAAAACAAACGCCAGCAACCCTCTGAAGCGGAGACATAGCGGGCGTCGAGGTGGGTGCGGATCTCGTCTATTGGTTGACCATCATCATCATTGTTGTTTGTCGCTTGACGCTGTGACACTACGGCAGATGCACGATCGTGGCCCTTATAAACGTATTTGTAAACGTATTTGATGGACTGTATGGAGGAGCAGATTTCGACGTTGATGTGAGCATCATATTTGGCACAAAGGTATATGTTGTGCGGTACAACCCAGCGATTGTCGAGATTAACGCGATTTTTGGTGACATAGTCACCATTATCAGGTCTCACATAAAGCGGGTAACCGTCGTCGTTCCATTGTGTCTCGTCAGAAAACTGTTTAGGGTAGCGCTTCGAGCATCTACCATCGACCATGCATGGTGAGCGTGGGTTGAGAAGCCCGCAAGGACCATGCATCATATGCCGTTGAACTGTCGCGCGTGCAGGATGATTGCTGTCGGGAAGTTGGGCAGAAACAATTGCATCACAGTGGGCTGGGCTAGTAGGCTTATCTTCTCCAGCAAGAATAAGTAATATATGGGCATGTGGGAGACCACGCTTCTGAAACTCTACTGTATGGACATGTCCGACAACAGTGCCCAGAATCTTATCCTTGGTAAGATCGTTCATAAGCTGCTTAAGTTTCAATCTGAAAACTCGTGCTGACAGATCAGGGCGATCAGATGCTGATTGACCGGGAAGAAGATTTTCTTGAATCTCAGGCCAGCGAGGATTGCAAGTAAAGGTGACGAATATGTCCGGTTTGCCGAAACGACGAACAATACTCATTGCGTCTTGGTACAGCTGCTGCATATGCCGAGGGGAACCAATGAAGGATGATGGCAGGATAACGCGCCGTCCAACACTGGTCATATCATTGTCTCCAAGATGCACAGCGTCTACTACATTGCGATACAGGTCCGAACGCAAACGGTCTTGGTTACGGCGGATGAAGCTCAAACGATTGGACTCCATCTTTGCATAAACATCAGTGATATATTGCTGATACAGGTTGCCGAAACGATGAAGATCATGTCTGTTTGCATCACTGTCATTGCCGCGTATCATGAGCCGGAACTTGTACCAATCCATGACAGTGATTTTGCTGCCAGCGTCAGTGCGAGCCTCAATCGTCCAGCCTTCATCTCCTATTACGAACACTTAATATGCAATGGAAATAACTCATGATGGAACTCAGGACAAAAACATTTTCTGTAAGTATACCTTGGGGGAAAAGGAGAACATAATGCATAGCATCATAAAAGCGATGCATTTCACTGATGTTTTGTAGCTGATTGGATCTCGTTCTTAGAACGATATCGCGATTGCCAACATCCGTACCATTATCATCGACGATCAAAATGCCGATTTCGCCAGCAGTGGGGCGGTTGTAGCGGCGAGCATCGGGTACCCCTTCAGCCCTGATAACCATTCTCACATCCGCCATGCCTTCATTGCGAGCAATTTCGGCCATGTTGCGAAATGATGTCGCGAATGGGCTGATGCGGTGCATCATATCCTGCAAGGTCTGTAGCGTTTCATTGATCAACGTAGCGTTTGTGACGGACTGTCGGGTTTGCAGCTCGGTCGACGGGTCGTGAACGTAAATTTGTGCGAAAGCGGGCCTTGTTGTGTTGTCGGCAGGCAAAATAGACCCGATTCGATGGTGGACACTACCGTGGATGCGGAAGTTGTACGCACCACCGATGGAGTTGGCTACTGTCTGATCAACGTGGACACCAAGCGAAGTAAAACTGAGGGAGTTGTTGTATGCGCGGATGTTTGTGCGGAATTGGGTGGAGGCCTCATCTGTGCCACGCAACAAACGGGAAATTTCAGGAGGGGTGGGGGAAAGTGGTGGCAATTGGACACTTCCTTGGTCACAGCATAGGTTGAATGCAGGTCGTACTTGGGAAGAGTTTGAGATGCGCTCTTGAATCCAAAGACGTGCATGGCAATTAGAGCATTCCCTGTCCATGCGACCAAAATAGTGCCGGGGAGGAATCACAGCTGCAACAGCACGGGCGATATTATGCATCTACATGAAGTAAAGGATCATTAATTGATATACTGAATGCTCAAGCTTCTGACAGCCGATGACTATATATCAATGAATAGCAAGTATAGCTGGTATAGATATGGTCACTAACGTTTTGAGCAGCCTGGTTTGCAGGATTGTTTGGGCACAATCGGTTGGTGGAGCGATGATGACCCTCTTGCCCACAGCTTGAACACACAGGAACGCGTTCTTCGGTTTCAATTCCAGCTTCATGTTCATTTTGCTGACGCATTTACAACCGAGCGGGATTATGAAGACAGTTGCGGTGCGAAATGCGTTGATGGCCGGGCAAGCCGCATGAAGGGCAAATTGGAGTTGACATGTTTGTTGATTGAAGTGAAGATTAGAAGTGAGTTTTGAAATGCGAGAAGAGAGAAGAGCAGTATACAGTGCAGCTCTTGTTTCTTTGTTGCACACAATAACTATTATGATCTCAGCAGCAAAACTCTCTTTGAAAAGCACTTTGCTTATATTCTCAACGCTCAAGGTCATGTCAGCAAGTCAAAATGTCAGGATTAGAAGATTGAGATGGCGTGTCTAACAATGATATATGCCTAAAAAAGTAAAGATTACTGTACACTGTGTAAAATTATGTGTAATAAAGTCAAAGTAAATAGAGGTACTGCAGTAGAGATGGCTGAGAAAAAAGAGTAAGAGAAAGAATAGCACAATGTCAACTTCCTTTTTGATATTGTTCATGTATGACAGGCATTTAGTAGCATCCGCACTTCGAATCGACCAGCTACTGCTGTCTTTAAATTATATGTGATGGTGTGTCTGTTCTATCCCCTCCGAACACTACCTCTCTAAATCCAAAATACACTTGTATCGCTTGTTTTCTTAAAACAATATATAATATATACGATTTTGGACTGTTTATTTATTGTATCAACAGAAAGTTACTTTTTGGTTTGCTTTGAAGTACATTGGTTTTCGTGAAATTCTGCCATTGCTTCATCTATCTCATCCATGACGTCTCTTGGATATAAGTATAAGTACTTGTAGTCGTCCGTTAAGCCTTCCTTAATCTTGCCTGGGTAAGCCTTACACATCGCCCTGTACTGCTCAACTTTTGCCAAGATTTCTTCATCGGATGGGCGTGGAGAGAATTCTGTGTGGCTTGCTGACATGGAGATGAATGTTTTGTGATAAAGAGAGAGAGAAAAAGTTTTGTGTAGCATTTAATATTTACACACTCTGTTGTGCTTACAGCTTTATTCTACGTCGGAGGTAAACAGTGAAGCCACATTCTGATCGTTTGAATGCTAGAAGACAATGCTGTAATGGTTACACGGTCGCCATGGCGACGAAAAAGCGTTATGGACAGATGGACATATCGAACACGTAAAGAGACTGTGAAGGAAAGAAAGGAGGAGGAGATTGAAAAGATTTCCTTTTTTGTGAGTTATAAATCATAAAACTGAAGGATTTTAATTAATAGATATATACTATTTATCTATAACCCTGACTAACTACAATGTACCATTCCTCTCACCGTGCCGTATGTACACTACGAACTTAGTCATGCTTTGCTAATGTTTCCTAACGTGATGAAATGGAGTGCTACTATTATGGTTGACTCATATGGACAGTAAGGACTAAGGCCACATATGTATGTATATCTTTATTAGTATTTTTTTCTTATGACATATAGCGAGCTTCGTTATCTCCGCACTATTGGTATATATCAAACTTCTCCTTTCGTGGCTGGTCTTAACTCCTTCATCCTGTAAATAATGCATTCTGGATTCTTCACTAACAATCTTCAATGTATCTTTTAGGTATGTCATCTTCAAAATCGTCTATGAACATCTCCTTCTGCGCTGTTTTTGTTTTCACTTATAAATTGACTCAACATGCATCTTTCCATAGTAGGATCGCTGTCCTTTGCACTAGCTCTTTTCAACTACAGCCTTCCTTTTAAAATCATCACATAACGTAGACTTATATATGATGACGTTCTTTAATGTTCTATAAAGCATAATCTTGTACTCGATTTTATATACAAATATAATAATAAAGATGGTTGTGAGCACCCATAATAATATATATATTAGACCATGAATATAAAAACCAATAGCATGCTTTGTCCGTTTACTATATGTGTAATATAAAGAACGAAAATATGCAATGCGTAATCCTTCTTTTTACGAACCTACTACAGAAGGCACCTGGTCCATATGCAATGTATGGTAAGACCGTTATAGACATCTACATGCATGATGTAATCAAATCATAAGCTTGGGGGACCATATGCACATAAAAATATCAAGGTGTAAAAAAACCTTGATATTTACTCGAAAAGCTAAATATCAAGGTGTTTGAAAACATCTTGATATTTTATAATAAAGCTGTATATCAAGATAATATCAAGCTTTTTTCTACCCCTTGATACTCCCCTGCAAGCCCAGTGACCGATTCCATAGTTCTACATATCATAAAATGATAAGAACATTACCGATAAGAAAATATCTTCTATATATGCAGCGACTTTGAGTAATACTTCTTGTTTTGTTCCACTCAACTTTTATTCGCACCTTTTATATCCTTCATCCTACCTTCTGTCTATTATTATGGATTCCCAGCAAGAAATTGTCCACAGAAGAACGATCATCAGCATCCTACTTCTTTTGATTGAAGGCTACGTCTTTTTTTTTCTTGCAAATAATGACGACGACGATATCAACCAACTCTCCATGATCAACACTGTTTTGCCAATGTACCGAACCATTTTTTCTCTTGATCATATCATGTCATCTGTATCATCGCCGCTACATTTCCGTGTTATGCAACGCGTCAATCGTGTTAAAAATACGACATACTGGGAAGTTACGCATCCAGCTCTTCCGGACACAGATGGACCAGGTGGATTCAAATCGCATTATCGTATGAAACCAGCCACTTTCAATGCCCTCGTAAATATGTTGTCGCAACATCGATTGTATCAATTTACGGCACAAAACGCCACACCTGTGTTCATCCAAGTCGGCCTGATAATCTAGAGATTTGCCAATGCTCATGTCAATTACCGTATGGCCCAAACTTTGCTTGGTACATCGCATGGATCCTACAGAAATTTTACCAAGCGATTTTTGGAGGCAATGGCCGACTGTCAAGGTGGCATAATCCGATGGCTGACCGGAAATGAAGCTATCAAGGCAACCGTTGAAGGGTTTCAATATGGAGAGCTTGGACCAATATTTGAAGTCGGACCTACTCACCTCCCAAATGTACTCGGTGCTTTGGATGGGAAGCTCGTTCGAATTTTCAAACCAGGTGACAGTGGCGATCGCTTTGTCGACAGAAAAAACAACTACTCGTTGAACATGGTTGCCATTTGTGATTCAGAAAAGCGATTCACCTACATCTATGCAGGGCAGAGTGGTAAGGCATAACATTATAATGTAATTATATTAGTTGCTTTCTTGGCTAATATATACGACTTTTATACTATAGGCCGAAATCACGATTCAAGAGCCTTTCAAGCTACTGCTTTTTATGACGAACTTCTTGCTAACGCAGAATCCATGTGCCCAAATGGAACATTTATACTTGGAGGTAAAGAACAAATTGTTTAGCATAGACCATCGTTGAAATCACGGTACATATTCCTGACATTCCATTTTTTGTTCGTAGATTCGGCATACCCTTTGCTCGCGTGGTTGATAACACCATTTCCTGATGCTCAAGCACCCCGCCACAGTGACAACGCAAATTTCAATTATATTCATTTGAACATGTGTAACGTTATTGAATGGGCATTTGGCCAATTGGTGTGCAGATGGCGTTTTCTACGTAACGAGCTGTATTTGCTGGATGTAGAATCAATGACGATGATGATTGTTGCTTGCTGTATTCTGCATAATTTATGCATTGATCACGACGATCTTTATACCGAAAGCACATTTGTACCTAATCCGATAACCGATGATTTGCTTCTAGAGCCACTCGAAGTTTCTGACTCTATCAATGACAGAGGTCGTGGTGTGCGCTGTACCACTACACAACTGCGAAATGAAGGTATGCAGAAACATAATGAACTAGTACAGTACTTGTACGAGAATCGGCATAGCAATCGTGAGAGCTTCCGTCAATATAATCGCCATTATAGACGCAGATAGAAACTAAATATGTCTTCATAACTAGATATCTTTTGAGGCACTTGATTATATTAAAAAACCCGAAGAATAAAAAAAATTTATTGATTTAAAAATAAAAAATCAAACAAAAAAGATTCTACATCTTGTCAATAAGTTGCTTCATTAAATCTAAAAAGCTCTGTTGTGTGTGTTGCTGTTGCTGGTGGCGCCTTTCTTGAGCTTCAAGGATTTCCTTATATTACTGATCGAGTAGCTCGATCAGCTGTGATCTTGCTTCCTTGCTCTGCTGGTTGGCAGCATCGATCCACTCAAGCATATCTTCATGCTGCAATTCTGCAGGAGTCAATCGTCGACGTCTTGCAGATGGCTGCAGCGTGCTGTCGGTTGCTGTTTGTGTATCGGCGCGACGACGAATGCCTCGGAAAGAATCGAACTGGAATTCAGGATTGAACCTTGGGCCATCCTTCAGCAATGCATGCATATCATCGTATAAATACAGTCGTCTATATCACCAGACCCTCCAGTCTGCCGATGGCGTTTAGTAAATGGTAACAACTGCACATTCTTTCCTACTTGGTTTTGATGGCGCGCTTGGTTCATACATTACCGAAAGTTTCGACAGTACTGTTATCATTTGTAAAGTCTGAAGCCGATGGATCTGTTGCTGTTGCTGCTGCTGCTGATGGTGATGATGTCGCTTGATCGTCGCTCGAAATACTGCTCGGCTCGACGACAAGAGACGAAGGTGCTGGCTGCTGCTCGTCCAAAGACTGTTCGCTTTCATGAGTGCCATCAGTAACAATTGGTGATGCTAGAGGTATATACTCTTTCTTGAAATCTTCAATGATTGCATCCCATGTACGGCTGCGATGATTGTTGTCTCTTGGATGCGTAAGCTCATCATAATGCTTAGAGACTGCGGTTAGCAACGCCCTTTCTTCAGCCTTAATCCAATGTTCAGGGGAGCTTTGTGTCGGGACAGAAGATTAGGATGCAGTGGTGTCATTGTTGCTTTCGTTGCTTTGCATGTTGCTGTTGGACTGGTTATTGGCTTGAACAATAGGAGTGCTGCTTCGATTGTTGCTACTATTACCATGACCACCATGACCGTTACGACTGCCACGACTGCTACGACTGCCACGACCACGACTACCACGACCTGTACCACTAGGATTAACGATAACAATTGAGAGTTCACGAGGTGTTTGTTCTTAGGATGGCATTTTGAAATAAAAAGTTAATTACTCATCTTCCTACTGAACGTACCTTACTTTTATATATACCCGAATCGCTTGTGGGAGAATTACACATACAGTTTTCACAAGCTATTAGAGCAGCTGCATCGGTCGCTGTTACGAACCTGTTATGTTAAATTTAACAGTTTATTTAACAGCCAGACCCTGCAGCAGTTGCTGTTAACGTCCTGTTAAATTTAACAGCCTCAACAAAAACTATTAAATTTAACAGTTTCTTGAATCGAAAAAAAGGACTTGAAAAATAAAGTTATATCTCACTTCATTCTTTGTTTGTATTCTTCAAAATGAACAACACTACTTCTAACGCCACTCCCCCATCTGACGTTTCTGCCGCTGCCCCCCTGCGCAAGAGAAAGGGCAAAGCTTTTAGCAAGGCCGAGGATATTGCTTTGGTGAACGCGTACTTGGGGACAACCACTGACGAAGTAACGAGCAATGACATGAGCGAAGACACCATGTGGTCGCTCATCAAAGACGAATTCGTCAAAGAAACTGGCAATCCCTTTGACTGAGATTTCTCCTTGCTACAATCTCGATTTAACTCCATCTCGTCGCAATGCCAATTCTTCTCTGCTAGCTATGCAAAAGTCTTGGCCGTAAACGACAGTGGCTTTAACGACGCACAAAAGGTCGGGCGCTTTTGCATATTTCATATATAACTTGATGTATCCTTAAAGATAAAGAAGTGACTAAAGATGAGATAATAGTTCGACAAAGCCTGTGAGTTTTATGTTGATAACCGCCCTGTCAATAGTGGCAAAAACTTTGGCTTGAAGCACGTATGGCATATGCTTGCGGAGCAACCAAAGTGGCAACCAATTGTTGCCAAGAAGAGTTGCGAGCCCATAGTAGAAGGCCAAGCAAGACCCATCGGTCAAAAAAAAGCCAAGGCCAACAAGAGAAAGCACGCTCACGACGAAGAAGAAGAAGAAGAAGCAGATTCGATCGAGAGAGAAACGCTGAAGACGATGCGGATCCAAACAGATCGTGAACGCGGTGCAACTGTAAAGATGAGCGCGCATACCGATCTAATGATGGCTGGACATGCAGTCATGAGCGTGGATCCTCAGGGATTCTCCTCTGACAGAAAATCCTTCTACGAGGCCTTACAAAAGAAGATTACCGAGGAATTCAAGAAGGAACTAGAGGAGGACAAGAAGAAGAAGCAGCAGCAGCAAGTGCTGGAAGAGGACGAGGAAAGGGATTGGGAGGAAGATGGCGAAGACGAAGAAGACGGATGTGAGCAACAATAAAAACGTTTTAAATTACGTAGCCAAAAACCAGGTAAGTATTTATCTTAAAGGACAATTTATTCGTCACCATGACATTGCCAGATATACTCGACAAGATCTTCTAGTAGACGTCTGTGGGTATCTTTGTCTTTAACTTCGCGTTGATGTCTTTGACGCATAAGTTCTTCCGGTTGTCCACTATGCTCGATGAATGGCGCAACAGTGAAAGAAGAAGTGTCGTAGTCCAACTCATACTGCTTGTCATACCCATCGCGCTCGTTCTCAACGATCATGTTATTCAAAATAATGCATGCCTTCATAATGTTTGTCAGGTGGGATACATGCCAGGAACGTCCAGGCTCGCGGACTACTGCAAAACGTTGCTGCAGTACCCCAAAAGCGCGCTCAATGTCCTTACGGATAGATTCTTGCCATTGAGCGAACAACTAGATCAACAAGGTTATTATTTACATCTGATAGTGACAATAATATAATAAAGAAACAGTACCTTTTTTTTGTTACCCAGTAGTGTCGAATGGTCTTAACGAGTGTAGCCCAAGTTGGGTAGATCCCATCGGCCAAGTAATACCCTTTGTCGTATTGTCTGTCGTTGATGGTGTAGGTAATAGCTGGGGAACAACTGTTAATGACATCGTCGAACAATGGGGATTTGTGTAAAACATTGAGGTCATTACAGGAACCGGGGACACCAAAGAACGAGTGCCAAATCTATAAATCATATGAAGCAACGGCTTCCAGGATCACCGTTGGGCCACCTTCCTTGCCAGACGTATACATTCTGGCCCAACCAGTGGGACAGTTATTCCACTTCCAATGCATGCAATCGAGGGATCCCAGCATGCCTGGGAATCCCCGTGCCACTCCAAGGGCCAACAAACGCTTGAGATCTTGCTCGTTTGGGGAACGAAGATATTCGTCTCCAAAGCATTCGATGACGCCTTCACAGAATCTCGTCAAACTCTCTCTTACTGTGGACTCGGCAATCTTAAGATACTATCGACAGCATCAGCAGGTCCACCATATGCTAACATGCGCATGGCTGCAGTTCCTTTGACATAAGGGTGGAAGCCGAGTTTTCCGGTCGCATCCTTTGTTTGTTGGAAGAATGTGTACTTCTGTTCAAGCTCTTGCATTATGCGCAAAAACAACTCGCGCTGCATATGGAACCGACGACGAAAAAAGGTTGCATCATATCTTGGGGCTTGGTTGAAATAGTCCTGCATAACTATCATCTGAAACATGCTGCATTGACGGTCGATAACCTTGCGTTTTGGCTTTTGACGTGCTTGGGCAGCAGAAACCCTTCTTTCTCGAGCTTTTTCTAAGATACGTACAGTGATCTATCGCTTATGACTGCTGTTCTTTTCGAATTGCTCATTGAGAATTTGTCTTTGTCTACATTTTTCGAAGAATGCTGAAATCATCGTTGTTTGGAAGATTGTAAAAAGCAATATTTTTCATGTAGTTCCTGTCTATTCTTTTATTTCAGCCAACGACATGTGAACTTAACAGCTTCGTAACAGTAACCACTGCACGAAATGCCCTATTAAGCTGTTACGCACTGTTAAGCGGGCTGTTAAACTCTTAAATTTAACAGTTTCGTAACAGCGACTGCTGTAGCTGCTCTTAGGATTGCAAACGCAAATCATAGTATCTTCACCTTCATGATAGGATCTTCACCTATCTCCATCATGCAATGATAGACCACCGGGTGTGTAGGCTATTATCAAGTGGTTAAAAACAGCTTGATAATAGCTTGATAATAGCTTGCTATGTAGTTATCACGTTGTTTTTGAACAGCTTAATAATTATGCAGAAACAGCTTCGATTGTTATTATCAAGCTGTTTTTCACCACTTGATAATTTGCTCATGCATGTACGTGGAAATGGGGGTTTTTGATATCATGTATGCAGTAGTGGTTGGGTTCTATATCACATTACATATGGTTTGGGTACTAGCTGCAGTCAAATTCGCAACAGAGTTCTGCATCGCATATTTTAATGTACTTCTTTACATGCATACTGATCAAAGCAGCAAGGCAATTGGTTGTATAATTATTTTTTGGATCGTGAAATTACGTGTTATGGTTGATCGAAACCGGTTTTATTATTAAAAATTGATAGACGATTATTACAAATAAAAACATGCTATAGAGATGAAACTAAGCAAGAATTTCTATTCTAAAGGGAAGTGCTATATTGGTTGGTGTGCTGGGGCGGCATTGGCATAACAACAAAGAATTGCTAATCTACAGCAAGGCGATTAGCAAAAATAAGAGGGCCAAATCGTAAGAGGAGAACTCAGCAGCAATGTCTAAGAGGCGAGATACATAAAGAGAAAAAAAGTAGAAACGAAGATAGAAAGAAAGTATACTTACAGATAGCGCTACTTGTGTGGCAACAGTCAGGTGCAAACAAAGACTCTGAATAAGAAGATATAAATGCTAACATCTTCAGATAGTTGAAAGCGTAGGCAAATAAAATATAAGGGATATCAGTATCTGAACCTCTCAACCATCAGAAAAGACTGTAAAAAGAGGGAAGAAAGCGTACACCGTTTCCTTGTTACTCAGTGATGCTGTCTTGAAGATTCATAAAGAATGCAGTTAGTAATTGAAAGAACATCATCGGTACAAAGTTGAAAGTATGTGAAAGATAGAAAATGACCATGTTACATAGATTCTTACTATAGAAAAAGAAGATTCATGGTAGGTGATAAAATACGACGTGGAAGTATGAAAAGAAGAAAAAAGGGAAAAGAAGAGACAGAATAACCAATTCATGCAGTCAGGGAAAATATATCAATCTAAAAAAAAGTCATTTAGGGAAGTTCCTGCTGTCCACAACTCCATCATCACCATCCTACATAGGATCATTGTGTATCCCTATAAAAACGTCCCCCAATTAATTAATCCCAATAGAACTTACCTTATCCACACCTTCAATCCACACTACTACATAGTAAGCATAAATAAGTAGTGTTGACCATATAGTTATTGAGTGCCGTATACTGAAATACTGTGTAGATGCCCACAATAGGAGAGTGCAATGCTGCCAGACAGCAACGCATCGAAGAACGTCAGGCTGCTGTTGAGTGGGAAAGTTCCGCCAATGCCATGTTGGCGATGGAAGGTCGTATAAGAACGCTGGATGCACATCGCACTACGCAAGAACACCAACTGCAGGCTATGGCAAACGTGGTTGCTCGACAGGCGCAGGTGCAACAACAAGCAGCAACATAAGTTGCGGATAACCTAGCTGTGGTCAGTACTTATGGCCAAGGCGTGCAAATGACCCGTGCACCAGATATTTCTGTAAGAAAGTTGATAACATCTTCTTAATGGAAGTAATTAGCATGATATCATGATATAATTATATAAAGGATGCGATACGCCACCATCACAACGTTTTGAAAGAGGAAGGCTTTTGTTGGAACGAAGGTCTTCGAAGCACCCATAACCGTAGAGTTCGTGCCAGTATCATCGAGTACGTACTAGGCCTCGGTCTGTTTGAAATCATGTATGATGAACTGGCCAAAAAGGTGTACACGTACTTTGACAATACGCGCACGAGTAATCGTTAGTCAGCTGAGCGTGCAGCACGAAGAAAGGTGATCAACCGCCGCAATAGTCGTTGTCATATGGTAATAGATATAGTATGTATGCTGTTAGTATTAGTCTCATGATATATGTTGAGTAGAAGTTCAAGCGACGTCTCACAGTCTTCTGACAGCATCAGGTCCAGTTGGAGGCGTCCTACCGAGGAGGGGAGGCATTACTCCAAGTTGAGTTTATGTCTGAAGAAGAGACGGACGGTGAATACACTGGTGAAGTAGGGAAGCGCGTTATGGTCCGTAAGCAGCAATGGCGCAATGAAAGGGTATATATTTTGGAATGGTTCGTCGTGGCTTCTTTGGCAGAGATTTTGACAAACTGTTTGCAGGCCAATTTGTTTTTACAGCATCTAGATGTGAACAGTCCTGCTACTGAGGCCAACAAGTTGACGAGAGTGTATAGTGTTGATCCTGTTGCCTTGCCTGACAGCGCTCGTGAGAAGCTGGCCGGTTGGGTAGAAGATGTTTAAAATTAATAAAAAAAATAAAATGGTCGCATGGCTGTATGCCGTATGGGTTTGGGGTGGGCACAAACACAGTGATGTTGCAATTGGGGGTACTGATGGCACAACGTATTTTTCAGCCACTTTGGAAAAAAAAACGGGGTTTCCCTTTTCACCTTTCATATTATCCACGCGTT
This sequence comes from Zychaea mexicana, assembly GCF_025766255.1. Classification (NCBI taxonomy): domain Eukaryota; kingdom Fungi; phylum Mucoromycota; class Mucoromycetes; order Mucorales; family Lichtheimiaceae; genus Zychaea; species Zychaea mexicana. The sequence goes on along the minus strand of NW_026516687.1, from coordinate 459,047 downwards.
GTTTTCTTATACTTACTCACATTCGCACCATTAAACTGATTGCTTGCAAATGCTGGTAAAAAGGCTACTTGCTCTTCCCAACCGCAGCCCCTGGAAACAGATCATAGTCGTACTTTGTATGGAAAGCGTATGTCAAGAAGAATTTTTAAAACGAAAAAGATGAGAAATAGAGGAAAAGCAGTGAGTGAGAAGATTACGCTAACATTTTTTTTGGCAAAGGGATAACAACTGTTCGTGCATTTGCGCTTGACTGTGCGCCGAGTTTTACGACAGCGATTTGTCCATACAAATGATGAACCGGTAGAATGCAATCCCACGCTGGAGCTCGAAACCGACTACGCCAAGTTTCAATGAAAGGGTCTGAGAATCGTTGGCCGTCGTTGTCTCCGTGGATGCCGTACCAACGGACGTACGCAAAAATATGCTCAGTTTGCTGACCGTGAACAAGCTGCATATGGCGAAAGAAAAATTGGATTTCGCAAGGCCAAGCCATTACTTCCCCACGGTCGTCAGCATGGAAGAGAACCTGCGCATATGCACCCCGTCGCGATCTCGCTTCGGTACTGCGGTAGGTCTGTCCCATCATTGTTATTGTCTTGATTTTCCAGTATTGATCACTGACAAAACCTTGCCCATCACCAGCTTAGTTATGACGACGGAAAGGCACACCATATGCTACTTGATAAAATTCGAACAAGAAATCATACAGTTGAGCAGGCATATATGCTATCCGTCCATAGTCCAAAGGATATGCGTCTGGCGGTAGCGGCTCGCTTCCTGTGACAGAAGTGGCTCTAACATCGGTGGACAAAGCCAGAAACGCATGGACATCGAACTGATGCTGCATAACATTGACGGCTTGAGGGATCGGCTGCACAAGGTCCAGAAAAGCATTCAGAAAGCTGAAATGGTGTTGGCGATTTTCGAAGAGGGCTTCAAACGATCGGACAAAATCGCGAGCTCCGGTCTTCTGTAAGAACTTCTTCATGAACGTCACCTCAAAAGCATCCTTCTGGTTGGTATCAATCTCCTTTAGATACCCGTTGTATCGTTCGAAAGAAAAGAGCCAGTACGCATACAAGGGTCCAAAATCTTCAATCGTTGCGTCTAAATGCATGTGGAGGTGCATGTTAGGTGTGACTTCCTCCGCGCCGTACAGTCGCTCAAAACCGGTGCAAAACTGCTGGAGCAGAGTGCTTGCTTTTGCAATTTCGTCCATAGTTATTGACGGCTTAACCAATAAACGACATGCATCCACGAATATCAACCAGTTTTGCAGATACATACGCGGAAGATGGCCATCGAGCACCAAAGGCGAGTACACGATGCACCACGATTTCCAGTCGTCGGCGGTCATGAACGAGAAACCACTTTCGATTTTACGCTTCAAGGTAACATAATCGGGCGGGAGGACGATGCCGTTTGCGAGTACTTGCATTTGCTCTAAGTCAGCTCTTGTGAGTAGTTCTCGATCGATCCATATTTTGGTCATCCGCTTTGTCGTGCCAAGGAACAGATTGTGCATTGGATCGATGATCATGCAACGGACTGGATCAAAGTAGTGAAGTCGGTGCAGCTCGGACCATCGTGTACCATTCTCACGTTCAAGCGACCGCCTTGCTGTCATCGTCGGCGCAGCACGCCACTGCTCAGCACAGGCTCTATTTCCCTCGTACGTCCTCAATGCCCAGGTTTCGACGTCGAATCCGGAGTAATTGATGTTGGTCGTGGCCGGAAAAACATTAAATCGACGATCGCATTTATGGCAAGCACAAAGGCTGGCATGAGACGTGAAGCCGCTTGTTTTACGTGCAGCAGGGATATCACAAGCATTGATGAGCAAGGCCAAGCGGACCAATGTTCCTTGTCGGTGCTCACACGTCCTGATCAATTTGCCATTGTACCATTCCAACAATTCATCAACTAATGGACGGAGAAAATGATTCATGTCAGAGGTACTTGCTTCTCGTGGGCCCGGCATAACACCAACGAGAATGACATTTTCAGTCTTGAAGCGCTCGGACCGGGGAAGATTGTTGACAGATAAGTAAATGGCACCGCATGAGTATGTTGAGTTTAGGAATGGGCCGAACCAGTCTACATTCAACGTCAACAATAGGGATCGAAGCTGCTCAACAAAAGGTCTGCCATCACCGTCTCGAAACTCTCGCCACATATCACCATCGAAGATGTCAAAAAATGTGTCCGTAACTCGTCTGCAGTCTCGCCATTCCTCGATCTTTGCTTCAAATCCTGGTCGCATAAAAAGCCTCTCGATACTCGTAGATAAGGGCTGGTACGCATACACCTTTATGGGGACCCTTCAATTGCCACTGATCTTGAACAATGCATTGCCGCACAAATTACCATAACGGATGTCATCGTTGGTGCATGTTGTCGGGCAGTCAGGGTCAGATAAAAGGTACAGGCTATGACAACGAGAGCAGCACACATAAATGCGTACTCGGTCGGTCAGCGCAGAGAAGCCAGTAAGGCGACGGAGAGTTGCAAGTGAGCCAGGAATGGAAACATTGGGTTGCAGATCACCAAGAAGTAGAATACAAAAGTCAATGATCGTGCACGACAGATGCTCTGAGACGAAGTGTAATTGGAACAATACAAGGAAAAGAATGACAAAGATGAACGGATGCGGATAAGTATGAAGCTGAGGGATGGTAGGAGGAGGAGGAGGATCAAGGTAAGTGTCTTTTTTTCGGAAAAAAAGCATTAATTTCTGTCATTTCGTACAATAAAACCGTTCTTTGCAAAACCAACCTTGTTCGATATCGCCATTTCCAATGTTGGCTTCATCATCGCCATACTCAACATCGTCAGCATTGACAACAAGATCATCGCCGAGATCTCTCTCAGAATCGTCTGTTTCTTCAAGCGAGAACACATTGTCCTCGGCAGAAAAAGGTGTGAAACGGCGGCCTGCAACGGTATCTATTTACTCAAAGATAGTAAATCGTCTATCCCCATGTTTATTGCATTTACACATCATCGTCATACCAGGGGAGGAGGGAGAATCATCGATCATGTCTATATCCATATCGAGGTTGTCACCTAGAGGTGATGAGGATGACGATGGATTTTCCTGCGGTAAAGTGCTCTCAATATCGGCAACGATAGTACTCACTGTATATACAGCACATAATAATGAGACTTATGACATTTCAATACTATGAGACGATTCTGTTAAAGTACCATTGTGCGAGTGCCTGTCTCTGGCTTGGTCAAAATCGCGGTTTCGGTGATATTCGCGTATTCTGCGGCTCACCATTAGATAGCCTCCACCAGCCAAAGAACACCGCGTGCAAAGACACGCAACAAAAGGCTCGTTGCGATCACGCTGCATTATGAAAAAAAATGAAATGAAGACAAATGAGCGAGGAGCCAGTACCAGCACTGAACCGCTTATATTCTTTCAAGTGCACCCTTAAGTTTTTCCCTAGTATTTTTTCTAGTTGCTACTATAGTCATTGTCCTGTACTTTTCCCTATATAGGTTTGCTATCTTTGACATTATGCAGTGACAATAATGCATTAGGGGATCTAGTTGCTTTTTTGCTTTTCTTTTCTGCTGTCTCCATAGTTTGTGTATATGCAAAAAATAAAGGAGATAGATTAAAATCATATATGGTCATTGCATAGCCGCGTAGTATTGATGCATGGCAATCCTCAACCCCCAGAAAAAGGATGATGAAGGGACTGTGTATGAAGAAATATTTTTGAGGGGGACTATCTTTTTGAGGGGGACTATCTTGAGGAAGCTAATGCCTTCACAAAGGATGCAGTGACATCCACTATATGATTTCATGCATCAACTTTTTTTTCCCAATTGCATACCAGGTTGCTTTGTAAATTTCTGCACAGAACTACCGAATGTGGCAGCTGGAGGTGCCATAGGGTACATATCTGTTTTTTTATTCAATCTGGCCCCTTGCCAGGTAATTATCAAGCTGTTTTTAAAGAACTTGATAATTCGTTTTTCGCGCAGTGGTATAAGAGCGCAGTCGGTTTCCATGGTAGGGGTTCAGTAGGAATCTTCCTTGCATCGTTTTTAATCGATAGGTATGGTGCATACTGTCTTAAACCATGAATTGTCGAAAATTGAGATTTTTTAAAGTGCCGCTGGATAATAGAATAGCCGCTACATGTGTAGGCATTGTCAGCCAATCCAATAGTAGACATTTCTTTGTATATTGATAGCAACGTGTAGATTTAATCTTCTGTTCCGCTTCTTCTATGAGAGCGATATCTGCGTGTCGTAAACTTTTCAACTAGCTTAAGAGCTTCGCTTCCAGTTTTCATTTCATTATATGCATGAATATAGCGCCAGCAACGGTTGTAGTAACAGCGAATTTCTGCAGGTGGTTCATCAGGTGGAGATACCTGATCCAAGCAATCCTCGAGCCTTTTTTCAAGAGCTGTAAACGAGTAATCACACTCCTTTTTCGCACTTCGTTTCCCTGCACCGCAATACCTTTCAATCGTAGCTCATAGTCGCTCATGTTTCGCTCCTTGTCCTTTTTTGAGTTCATTTCAGGTTGGATAATTGGGGTAAGTTTCAAAAATGCTTCTTCGACAGTTAGCACTGGCACAAAGTCCTCCAACACAACCTCTACTTCATCATCCTTATGAAAGAAGGAAGTGATTTCATAATTCCCTTTCTTCTTTTCTGATGCTTTCTCTAGCTGGTAGTATTTGGTGGTTCTGCCGTGTCCCCAATATTTGCCACGGGACTTCGCATCTGCTTTATTGTCCCAAATAATAGGAAACTTTTGGCTTGTTGTGGTAGCTGTCGTCGTTGTCGTTGTGGTTTCTGTTGCTTCTTCGAACGCAGTGAGAATCTCAAAGACGTTTGATTCTTGTTCAGTCACATCAGATGAAGTCTGGTTCTCAACAATTGACGATTCTTCTAGTCTTGCAACTTTTTGAAATCTTCCGTTTTTTGAGCTTTGAAGCTGTTCTAAGGCGCGTTTTTGTTTGTTGGATCTGGGAGCCATTGTTAGGCGCTGTAATGATAGAGCTTAAATAATAAGGAACAAGATCAAGTATCTTTGAGATGATGTTTTAATCAAAGCTTTTTTATATTCTAGCTATTAAGACGGCGATATTAATTTATCCATTTAGTGGATAAACTATGTGATAGAGGATGGATCAAGGATGTATCAGAACTTCTCTTGAAGTCGCTATGTTAATTGGGCACATCTTTGAAACCGGCATTAGCTGGCTGCTGTAATGGCCGAGGTACCCGTTGATAGGTTCATTGTCCTGCTCACATAAGGTAAATCATCTGAGTGAGAGGTTTTCTTGTGTGGTATAATGTTTAACTGAATATCTTATTGTTGATATCTTAAGCAGTGTATTAATGTGGTTCACCACAGGTGTGTTATTGGGAAAATGGGTGAGTAAGAAGAGCAGTAACGCACTCATATTACTGGATAAGCCAGCTATTTGTGTGTAACCTTAGGACATCTATGGTTACACACTGCCAAAAAAATTCTTCTCCTTGCCCAAACAACTGTCGAAATCCTCCACCTACTTAGTAACTTTTCATATCCCGACAAAACTTCAAAGGCTATCAGAGCGATGAGAAATGCTTTTCTCAAAAAACAAAAACGTACAATGTGTTAAGAATACCTTTATAAACATGTTCTACGTCACAGAATATCGATAACTTCATTTTAGACAGCCCTGATAGGATTCCTTTTTTTTCATGTCGGTGATCGAATTTATTCATGGTTTAAGACAGTATGCACCATACCGCGTTTGTTGACCTTGTGAATCAAGAATGGTCCTTCCCATAGATCTTCTAGGCGTCCTGCCTAATTTCCTTCCAAGTAATTTTGATATACTTGAACAGTATCTCCAATTTGGAAAGGGCGTTTCAGTTCCTTGCCTTACTGCAGTAATTTCTTTTCGATTCTCCGTTTCTGTGCCGCTTGTGCACTTTTGATTGTATCAATCGCTTCTTCTCTTATTGTATTGAGTCTTGTGATATGTTCCTCAAATAAGTCGAGTATGATCGTATCTTCGTCGCGCTCATCATCCTCTTCCAGGAGATCTGCAATGTTTGTTTGTGGTTGCACGTGTCGGTCGAAAGGTGTATGTGGTTCTCGTCCGTAGATCAAGTAAAATGGAGATCTCTTTGTCGTTTCTTGTCGAATGCTGCGGTATGCGAATAGTAGTGCAGGTAGGTACATTGGCCAGTTCTTCTTTTCTTCTTTATTGAGTCTTTTCAACATGACTCCGACCGTTCGATTAAATCGTTCGACTAGTCCGTTCGCTTGTGGATGATATGGTGATGTGAGTCGATGTTCGATGCCGTATTGCTTGCAGACGGCATTTACAAGGTTGTTTTGGATAGGTAAGCCATTGTCTGAGCACAAAACACGTGGGCAGCCATGTATAGTAATGATACTGTTACGGTGAATTTGGGGTATTCCAGGTAGTTGCGTAACGGTTTAAGTGTATGTTTTGTAGTGAGCACCAGTAATAATATCGTTTATTACAGACGGGTTGTGAAGTGATATGAGTGTAAAGTAAGGTAAAAATGTGTATGGGTTATATCCAAGGTTGTAAATAGTAGGGAGCTGTTGTCTTGATTAAGCTCAGTGAGTAGAAATGAGGATCAGGGATGTTACGTCTGTCTAAAATGAATGAGGAATAAGGATCAGGAATGTTACGTCTGTCCAAGTAAATGAGAAATAAGAGCAGGAATGTTACGTCTGGTCTTAATAGAAGAGTTTATTTAGCTTCAGTTATGAGCAATAAACAATATGTAATATAAAACAAGCCATGTTTAGGTCTTGAGTGATTGAAAACAACACTTGAAAAGTTAAGTCAAAAGTGGGAGGTAGAAATTCAATGTCTTTATTCAAATAAAAATGATGGGGTATTTATATCTTTCTGGTTATTTAATAATGTCTAAGATAATTCATGCTGCGGTTGCTGCGGTTGCTGCGCAACGCCAATGCTGCGGTAACTTGCTGTTACTGCGGATGCTGCGGTAGTTGTTGTTACTGCGGATGCTGCGGTAATGCTCTTATTCAACAAGCTGTTCATCGAATCTTTACAAGGTAAAGGGTTCGTTCTATTTATAGTTGTTCCTTTTGATAATTTGGGGGTGCAAGAGAGTTGTAGAGTTGCTGCGGTTGCTGCGGTAGTTACGTATTGTATTCTGATTGCCGCTTGGTGTGTGTTTCTTTTGTATGTTTGGTTTATCTGTTATGGGTGGTTCTCGGGGTAACACACCTCCTCGGGCCCGGAAAAAGATGGTCCCACATCGTTTAAATTGTTGTATAATGGATCGTAAGGTCGCTCTGTATGTGCGTCGGCGCTCCATCCGTTCGCATTTTTGTTGTAATTCTTTGTGATGTTCCTTGGATCGTAAAGTCACGCTGTGTATGTGTTGGTGCTCCATCCTTTTGGTTTGTTGTGTTGATTGTGTGGATCGTAAAGTCGCTCTGTGTGTTTCGGTGCTCCATCCGTTCGATTGCATTGATAATTTGTGTATGGATCGTAGAGTCGCTTTGCGTATGTGTTGGCGCTCCCTTGTATTGTTGTGGATTTGGTTACGGATCGTAGAGTCACTCTGTGTGTTTCAGCGCTTTGTCCTTTTGTTTGAATTGTCTGTGTTGGTCGGAAGCTACGCTTTGTGTATGCGTGTTTTTGTTTGTATGTTTTTTTTTTGTTTGACTGTATTGTGATTTATGATCGATTTATATATTCTGCACCCATTGTAAAGATTTATTTATGGTAATAGGAGGATTTGTAATATATATATATAATTTGTGTGTGTGTGTGTGTGTTGTTTGGGTTACAGTTGTTGGTAGTGATATGAATATGATAATGATAAATTGGGATTATATATGTATATATGTGTGTGTGTGTGTGTTTTATATTGAGGTATCATGTCTACCAAACATCGTAAGGCAGCAGTCCTTGCAGTATAAGTTTGTAGGAATCCACGTGAATGTGTTACGCAAGATGATGTTGATGATGATAGCGCGAACTTGGTCGTCCGTGAGATACGGGTGAGGATGGACTCGGCATTTTGCTACGAGTCTGTTGGTACGTCCCACCAATTGTATAAGTTTTTGATTGATCAATTCCCTCATTTCCAGGAGTGGTGTTGCTTGAGAGTATTCGTTGATTAGCGTTGTAATCGTTCCGAGGTCCTCATTCAGGAAACTGTTGATTTTTCCAAATGCTATTTCCGCGTCATCTTTTGTTGATGTTCTAGTAAAAGTCGACTTTGGAGACGCTGTTCGTTGATCTTCCCATTCGTCGTCTATATCCATTGGCTCGTATTGCCAACCTCCTTCTTGCAAGGTTGGTATGTGTGTTGGTGCTGGTCCCCAGCCTTCGTCATTGTTGCTGGAAGGGGTCCCTGTCCAAGGGGCTTGGACGAATATACCGGTTTGTTCGGTGTTGTTGTTGCTCCAAGATGCTGGGGTGTTGTTGTTGTTGTTGTTCATTGTACAGACAATGTCAAGTGGTATGATAGAATTGATGTTTTTTCTTCTTTATATATGTTTTTTTTTTCTTTTACAGTCTTTTCTCTATGTATTTTATTATATGTTCTTCTCGAAGTGTATATATTTTTTTTATGCATTTGCACGTTTATATTTCAGAGTTATTGGTTTATGAACGTCCTCTGGTAGGTCGATAGCTACTATCTCTTTTCTTCTTTTTCTTTGTTTTTCTCCGATTTCCTGCATTTTTAGTCCTTCCCGATCTTCCTTGCTGCGGCATCGTCTGTGTTGTTTCGTCTTGGTCTGATTCTGATACATCTTCTTGTGGTGGTACTGCATCGACCTCGTCGGTAATGAGGTGCAGCGATGCCTGAGATATTGGGGCTCGGTACTCGGTATCAGGTAAGGTATAAGAGCGCAATCGGTTTCCATGGTAGGGGTTCGGTAAGAATCTTCCTTGCATCGTTTTTAATCGATAGGTACTGCGTTTGTTGACCTTGTGAATCAAGAATGGTCCTTCCCATAGATCTTCTAGGCGTCCTGCCTAATTTCCTTCCAAGTAATTTTGATATACTTGAACAGTATCTCCAATTTGGAAAGGGCGTTTCAGTTCCTTGCCTTACTGCAGTAATTTCTTTTCGATTCTCCGTTTCTGTGCCGCTTGTGCACTTTTGATTGTATCAATCGCTTCTTCTCTTATTGTATTGAGTCTTGTGATATGTTCCTCAAATAAGTCGAGTATAATCGTATCTTCGTCGCGCTCATCATCCTCTTCCAGGAGATCTGCAATGTTTGTTTGTGGTTGCACGTGTCGGTCGAAAGGTGTATGTGGTTCTCGTCCGTAGATCAAGTAAAATGGAGATCTCTTCGTCGTTTCTTGTCGAATGCTGCGGTATGCGAATAGTAGTGCAGGTAGGTACATTGGCCAGTTCTTCTTTTCTTCTTTATTGAGTCTTTTCAACATGACTCCGACCGTTCGATTAAATCGTTCGACTAGTCCGTTCGCTTGTGGATGATATGGTGATGTGAGTCGATGTTCGATGCCGTATTGCTTGCAGACGGCATTTACAAGGTTGTTTTGGATAGGTAAGCCATTGTCTGAGCACAAAACACGTGGGCAGCCATGTATAGTAATGATACATTCGTAAACAAATAGAGAAACTTCTGCTGCATTTGCCACTTGTAAGGCACGTGTTTCGACATATTTGCTGAAAGAACAAATAGCTACAATGATATAGCGATGTAGGCTCTGGGCTGTTGGTAGATGTTTGATATCGATATGCACGTTCTCAAACGGAATGTTCGAAACAGGAATCGGGTATAGTGTTTCTTGGTTGTTGGGTTTCTTGTGTTGGTGACACCGGTCGCATTGTGCGATGAATTGTTTTACGTCTTGCGCCATTCCTCGCCAGTAGTATTTTGTTTTTAGCTTGAATAGTGTATTTTGGAATGCAAAATGTCCCCCAAGAGGATGTTTGTGTACCATCCAGATTGCATCTTTGATCTCGCTCCTCTGTAGGATCATTTTTGGCGTGGATCCTTTGCGGTAGAGTTTTCCATTTATAACGATATAGTGTTCGTTTTGAGTGCGAATTGTTTTCCGTAGTTCCTTGCTACTAGTTGGTGGGTATTCGAGTGTTTCAAGATAATACTTGAGTCCGTTGTATATGTTGTTATCCATTGTGATTTTGGTTGTGACACAGTAGATGTAGTTGTATGTCGTCGAGTAATTTGAGAATGTTTCAAAATAAGCTTTGTGCGGGGTGATGTTGTAATAGTGTTGTGATCGACGTTGGTATGTTGCTATCAGTGTTGTTTCGTGATGTGTTGATAATCAGTTTGTGATCGGCGTCCGGTTGGCTTTGTGGTACGTTGATTGATTGTATTCAGTGTTTCAAGTGTTATGCAGTTGTTGTGGTCTGGAATCTTTAGATTTGTTCGCGGCGTTTGGAATGTCCTATGTTGGTGACTTCGGTTATTTTTGGTGTATTCTCGTCTTGCTGTATTGGTTCGTCAGTCGTCGTCTTTTCTTCTTGTTTTTTCTCCAGTTCAACGTCTTCGAAATTTCCGCATTTGAATCGTAGGCAACGGTCGAATTTGCTGTTCGTGGTTTCTCCAAATCCTGGTAGTCTGCTGAGGAAGTCAACGTTTCGGTTTTGGTGGGCGCTCTTGTAGTGTACGTCGAATTCGTATTCGCTCAGTGTCTCAATCCACCTGGCCATTATGCCTGTTGGTTCTTTCTGGTTTAATATTCCACGTAGTGCGCTGTGGTCACAATACACGTCGAATTTGTTCAACAAGAATGGTTTCAAGAGTCTTACACTCCAGACAAGACATGCCGTCTCTAATCGGGAACTGCTATAGTTCTTTTCTCCTTTTGTGGTGACGCGTGAGTGGTAAGATATTACTCTCTCTTTTCCTTGGTCGTCCTTTTGCATTAATGCTGCGCCAAATGCTTCCTTTGATGCATCTACTCTCAGTATGAAAGGTCTATGGAAATCTGGTCGTGCTAGGATGGGTGGAGAAATAAGGTTTCTTTCAGTTTATTAAAAGCTTTTGTTTCCTCTTCTCCCCATGGCTTGGCATCTTGCTTGGTCTGGTTATATAGTACTCGTGCTATCGCACTGAACCGCGGTATCCAGTTTCGGTACCATGACATACAGCCTAAAAAGGACTTCAGCTGTGTCACAGTTTTCGGTATTGGTAATTCTCGAATTTTCTTGGTGCGTGCTTCATCTACGCAAATTCCTTCTCCAGTGATGATGTGTCCAAGGAATGAAATATCAGTTTTGAAAAACCAACATTTCTTAACTCCAAGTTTTAGTCCAGCATTTCGTAAACATTCAAATACTCGGCGAAGGTGTTCAAGATGGTCCTCAGTTGTTTTTGAATGCACGTTCAAGTCATCCAGGTATCGACAAAGTATGTCTTCTTCTTTTTGGAATGCTAATCGTACTAGGGTTACGAAAACAGATGGTGCGGCGTGGTATCCTTGTGGTAGTCAGTTGAACTCATATGCTCCAAATTTTGTAGAGAAAGCCGTTAGCGGTTTGCTTTGTTCGTCGAGTTTTACTTGGAAGTATCCATCCTTTAAGTCAAGGCTTGAAAAAATCCGGGATTGTCCTGCAGCTTGTATTTCCTACCAAAAGTTGTCTACGTATGTCGCCGGTCGTATAGATGATTTATTTAACCCTCGCATGTCGGCAATGAATCTGTATGACTTGTTGTCCTTTTTCTTGATGAGCATGACAGGTGCGGCCCAGGGTGAGTTGGATGGTCGTATTATTCCGAGGCGGCAGTATCGATCGAGTTCCTTTTTCAGTGCAGTAGCTTCTACAGGTGCTAATCTGTAGGGTTTGGAGGCTACTGGTATCGCGTCCTTCTTTAGAGTGATTTTATGTTCCAATAGCTCGGTACATCCAAGATCGTCGTCTGTCCAGGCAAAGCAGTCTTGATATTGTCGTACGAGTTCGAGAAAGGCTTTTCGTAGCTTGCCATCGTGGTCATCAGGGATGTCAGGTATGTTGGAGTAACTTTTAATTGTTCTTCCGGTTAACGCGGGTCGGTCGGTGTTGGAATATCTTTTGTTCGTTTGGATTCATGGCTCCTGGGTTTCACCATTGGGTGTTTCTATTCCGGGGGTCTGCATTGTCTTGTATTTCATGAAAGGTGCCAATAAAGCTCGGTGGTGAAATAATCAAATGTGAAGGCAGATTATTTTGATCGTGATGGTGAAGGTTGTGGCTCCTTGTTCTACGTCTGGGCAGAAGTATTCATGTCTTGTTTCTGCAGGGTGGACTCCTTGTTCTGGTACAAATTATAGTGGTTTCGTTGTGGGTCTGAGAAATCTACCGTGCACTTGAGTGGTAAAATCGGCGGGTATAGTAATGTTCTCTCTCGACCAAACTTCTATGGTGTTATTCGGCTCGATGTTCCTGGTCTCCAGTAGTGTAGGTGATTGTGCACCGTGATCCAAGAAGAATAACTCTTCCTCGTATCGGGCTCCTTGTCGTTGCAGTGTTGGATATGGTATTGCAGGTTGATATCGTAACCATATATCTCTTCATTATTCAAGTCTTCAGAGTATACGGTATCAGAGTCATCGTCTCGTATATAATGTTGCTCCATGTAGTCTCCTAGTAAGAATCCACTTGGGATATCTACTTCGCAGAATGAAAAGCTTACCAGGGTGATCGTGCAGTCTGTGTCTCCGGCTCGTATGCTAGGATAATTGGTTGCTTCAATGGGTGCAGTCGCTGATATTTGCGGATAGAAGTTTACATCTGCAGAGATTGTGCGAGGTAATTTCCCATAGAATTATGCTTTCCCTTTGGTGGTATTGTGAATCCCTCGGCTGTTTCGACTTCAAAACAGGGTGATCCATCGGCAGCTGTCCATTCCTTGACATTTGGTTTGTAACGTTGGCGGTCATCGTTCAGAAAGAATTCTGCATGTTTTGTTTGTTCGATCTCCTCTTCTCCCGAGGATTCTTCATCATCACTTTCTTCTGATGAGGTTGATTCGTCGCTTTCGCTACTGGAGTATTCGTAATTGCTGTCGTCGCTTTCGGTTTCAGATTCTTCTTCTATGTCGGATTCGTCGGATTCTTCGTATAATGTTATACGCGGTTCTTGGTAACGTTGTGTCTTCTTGCTGGGCATTTCTCGAACGTATGTAAGTGGTGCACAGGATTGTTGTCCCTTATAGTTGACGGTGATGGTTGCATCCTCAAAATTTATCTTTGCTTTTACAAGATCCAAGAAGTTTGTTCCAATAATGAGTGATACTGGGCAATTACCTAATACTTCGACTGTAATAGGCACTTCAAGGAAATTGCCAACTTGAATTTTGAAGTCTCGAATTACTCCTTGGGAGGCTTGAAACTTCCCGTTGCCCAAAGTAAACACTGTGTTTGACGGTCCATCAATCTTTAGACTTAATGTGTCCGCAAGCATTCTTGATATGCAGGTTTTGGCTGCTCCTGTATCAATAAGTGTTTCAACTAGATGTCCTTTCAGATGAAAATTTGCGTATGCTGCAGTTGAGTCTAGATTTGGCTTCAGTTCCAATATGTTTAGAGATTTATCTTTTCTTCTGCGTACAGCAGTGAAGCTATGTAGGTCTCGTCTAAATTTAGGACAAGCCTTGATAAGTTCTCCGATCTTTATTTGGGCTGTTATGTTGGATACATCTTCTACAATATCGTAGTCGATAATTGGTTTCGTTCTAGGCGCGCGTCGTGGCTTTGGTTTTCTTGCTTCGTCGATGTTGTTCTTCCGTATAGGTTCCTTTCCTTTGTTCGGGGATCTGTCTATTTCCATCGGTCGTTCAACTGGTCGATCCGTCATCGTTTGGTCATTCCTAGTAGTATCCATTGGTGTAGCCATCTCTCTTGGTATAGCCTGTGGTTGTTTCGTCGGCTCATTGGTTCTTGAAGATGATGGTCGTTTGTTGATTTCTTGTTCCTGGAATTGTACTCGTCGTTGTCGTTTCTTTGCTGGATCGGGTTTATCTGCGTGTACAATTTTGTTGACTTTTGACCCTGATCTCAGGCTCATACTTCGTCGTTTTTCAGTGTTTTCTAAGCTCAAGGGTCACTTTTGTACAGTGTATAAGTCTTGAGCATTGTTATATTCTCGATGTTGCAGGTCGGATTTGCTTTTGCTTTTGGGTGTTTTTCTGTTCCTAGCGGGTTTATTATTGTTGGTGGGGGCGTTCAGTTGACCGCGTCTCTCATGAGCAACTGGCCCTAGTAGTTTTTTGGCTTGTTGTATCCTTGAGATTCTTCGTAATACTGGTCGTCGTAGTATTCTTCTTCTGAATGCCAATAATCGTCAACATCGTCGTAGTAGTCCTCTTGGTATCGATCTTCTAAATGTGCGAAATTGCTGTACACATTGGGTCGGCTATTACTGTTCGGTCGATCTTCTTTTGGTGTTCTCATGGCAGGTTCCTCGTTCTGGTTGGGTCTTCCGTTCGACTGCCTTTGATCGTGGTCCTTTTGTTGTTGTGGACGTCCGTTGTTATGGCTTTGCTGCTGTTGATATGGTCGCTGGTTGTTGTTGTAGTAAGGTCGGCGGTCTTGATATGGGCGTTGTCTTTCATTCCCATTTTGCTGGTCATTGTAGTTTTGTCGTCGACCTGGTTGGTAAGGGTATCGTCTTTCTTGACTTCGAGGTGGATAGCTTGGTCTTCGTGCATTGTAGTTGGCATTGTTTTGCTGAACCACGTTGCTTCTTTGTTGTGATCTGAAGGCAATTCGCGCTGCTGTTGCAGGGGAGTATCCTGCCTCAACCAGTTGTTCGATCTTTTCATCTAAGATTTGATCTTCTTCCGTGTCTAGTTAGTTGTGGGGTTCACCCATTACGGCGAGCGTCTGGCCGTCTCTTCGTCTTTGGTTTACTCTGCGAATGCTTCCGTTGTCTCTTTCAGCATTCCAGTATCCTTCAGCGTATTGAAGTACCAATTCGTGCGTCAATGCGCGGCTTCTAATGCAATGCTTTCTGATCTCGGGTAGTAATCCAGCTTTGAATCGAGATTGTACTTGGCTTGCTTCCGTGATGCCTGCTTCATGAGCTGCTTCACGTAGTCTTCCGAGGAAAGATCTGGGGCTTTCATCGATCTTCTGCATTATGGTGTAGAAGTGTTCGCGGAATCGTTGGATGTCATATTCAGTTACGTAGTTGTCTTCGAGCAAATCTAATGCTGCTGTAACTGTGACGGGGGAGTTGTTCTCATCTCTTTCTTCCTGTAATTCAGGCAAGACTTGAGTTTGATAATAGGTTAAAGCCGGTCCTTGCAATACTCCTTGCAAAATTTCTAGTCGTCTTGTCTCCGATTGAGCGCCTGTGACGAGTATGTAAGAAGTAAACGCACGACGAAATGTGCGGAAACTCTCATGCTCGAATCCACTGTAAGTCAGCCAATGAGGGGGCATGGAAGAGCGTGTGCTGTCGTCCAACAGAGTAAGTTCGTCTCGCACGTTGTTTGTTTGGAAAGCTCCTGGCATGTATTTTTGCATCTTGACTTGTCTTCTTGTCCTTGATAGATATCCGAGCGGGCAGGTAGTTCTTGTCCTTGTGATTGTTTCGCGGGAATGCCTTGAAGTAGGATGTTCTTGAGATCGTTATCCTTGGTAATTGTCTTGTTTTGTGCTTGTTATCCCTCTAGTGAGCACCAGATGTGTTATGGTGAATTTGGGGTATTCCAGGTAGTTGCGTAACGGTTTATGTGTATGTTTAATAGTGAGCACCAGTAATAATATCGTTTATTACAGACGGGTTATGAAGTGATATGAGTGTAAAGTAAGGTAAAAATGTGTATGGGTTATGTCCAAGGTTGTAAATAGTAGGGAGCTGTTGTCTTGATTAAGCTCAGTGAGTAGAAATGAGGATCAGGAATGTTACGTCTGTCCAAAATGAATGAGGAATAAGGATCAGGAATGTTACGTCTGTCCAAGTAAATGAGAAATAAGAGCAGGAATGTTACGTCTGGTCTTAATAGAAGAGTTTATTAAGCTTCAGTTATGAGCAATAAACAAAATGTAAGATAAAACAAGCCGTGTTTAGGTCTTGAGTGATTGAAAACAACACTTGAAAAGTTAAGTCAAAAGTGGGAGGTAGAAATTCAATGTCTTTATTCAAATAAAATGATGAGGAATTTATATCTTTCTGGTTATTTAATAATGTCTAAGATAATTCATGCTGCGGTTGCTGCGGTTGCTGCGCAACGCCAATGCTGCGATAACTTGCTGTTACTGCGGATGCTGCGGTGGTTGTTGTTACTGCGGATGCTGCGGTAATGCTCTTATTCAACAAGCTGTTCATCGAATCTTTACAAGGTAAAGGGTTCGTTCTATTTATGTTGTTCCTTTTGATAATTTGGGGGTGCAAGAGAGTTGTAGAGTTGCTGCGGTTGCTGCGGTAGTTACGTATTGTATTCTGATTGCCGCTTGGTGTGTGGTTCTTTTGTATGTTTGGTTTATTTGTTATGGGTGGTTCTCGGGGTAACAATATAATCCTATATGTTTCAATTTCCTATCCCTCAGCCAAAAGTGACCAACTTT